>NC_054701.1:64738984-64748984 GCF_016097555.1 Gigantopelta aegis | reverse complement strand
AACTTCGTGCAGCTTTTGTCTGCACATAATAAAAAACCCATCTAAAAAGGTGGTAATATAAATGAACCCTTACTAACAATAGTCTAGACTAACGTTTATGGTTGACCATAAGTGGTTACATATAAATACCGTTTATTTAGACGATATATTTATAGTATGTCATAACCATGTTTTTATGGCGCTCTTGTGCCGTTACCACTTTATAAGAATGTGCTTCAATTTGTTTATTGTTAGCATTTATTTCTAAACATAGTTGCGTGTATCTCCGGTGTTGTTTAAACGAAGAGAAATATTCTTTTTAACTCTAAACAACAGACAACAGACAAAATGTAGAATAGGTATTGTTTTATTCCTATTGGACTGTGCGGGACGTAGCCCAGTGGTAAAGCGCTCGCTGGATGCGCGATCGGTCTAGGATCGATCCCCGTCAATAGGCCCACGACTGGTATATTAAAGGCCGTGGTATGTACTATCCTGTCTGTGGGATGGTGTATATAAAAGACCCCTTGCTACTAATGGGAAAATGTAGCGGGTTTCCTCTCTAATATTATATGTCAAAATTACCAAATGTTTGACATCCAATAGCCTATGATTAATAAATAAATGTGCTCTAGTGGAGTCGTTAAACAAAACAAACTTTAACTTTTCCTATACCAGTAACAGATAACTATATATTACGCCTGTTTATCAACATTATGATTTTGTTAAACGTGATCATCAGCGAGTTATATAACAAACAGAATCATGACTGATGATTGTTATTAGATTTATTTTTTATTGTTTGTGGATAATAAATGAATTATTACACTCGCGTGAGTGGCATACGAAATTTATAGAACTCGTTTAGGAATATTTATTATTATTTCCCTCTGTACCGCGTGTGGAATGGCGCTGAAGCTCATGGCACCACACCACCTTTCCTCGTGTTGTTACTTTGTGTAGCAGCTTAATATAGTTAGAAACATGGTTTTAAAGTTCTCTGTTTAAAACAGAAAGGAAAGAAAAGGAACGGAAAGAGATATTGGTTTAACGGGACTATCCTTTTTTATTTCGGCGATTGTTGAGATAAAGTCGACCAACAGAGACTTTTTAATGACTGTATTTACATAATAAATATTAATTTTAAAAAATTGCATAAAATATTAGCGGCTGTGTATTAAATATTAGTGTTTCTGGTCTGCCTAGTATTTCTATTAGGTAAAAATGCATTTTATTTCCTAATATATTTTTTTTTCGCAAGTACGAAAATAGTTGGAGACCAAATCCCCTTTGAGCTACTTATAAATATTAAGATGATTAGAAACACATTGCTTTTTTACAGACACTGATATTCTAAACAAGAAAATATATTCATTGTGCAATTTGAATCGGTAAAATATTATATTAGTAGCAAACATCGTACAATGCAGCAACTTCAAGATAGTCCCCTTAACACCTTAGCACATGTCGTTATTTAGATATTTGGGTGAGAGAGAGAGAGAGAGAGAGAGAGAGAGAGAGAGAGAGAGAGAGAGAGAGAGAGAGAGAGAGAGAGAGAGAGAGAGAGAGAGAGGAGAAGAGACAAAGGGAAGGAATCGGAGAGAGAAGGAGAATAAGTTAAGAGAGATGTACGAGAGGGAGAAAAGGCTTAGAAATGTAGTGAGACAAAGACAGAAAGAGGTAAAAAAAACCCCACCAAAACCCCCCAATGAATATTGGAATGAATATGATAGACATTTAGAAAACTTAGAAAAGAGAGAGAGAGTTTGTTTTTGTTTTCGTTTAACAACACCACTAGAGCACATTGGATGTCAAACATATGGATATTTTGACACAGTCATAGAGAGGAAACCCGCTACATGTTTCCATTAGTAGCAGGGGATCTTTTATATGCACCATCCCACAGACAGGATAGCACATACCACGGCCTTTAATATACCAGTTGTGTGATGCACTGGCTGTGACGAGAAATAGCCCAATGGGCCCACTGACGGGGATCGATCCCAGACCGACCGCGCATCAAACGAGCGTTTTACCACTGGGCTACGTCCCGCCCTGAGAGAGAGACAGACAGAGAGATCGAGAGAGATCGAGAGAGAGAGAGAGAGAGAGAGAGAGAGAGAGAGAGAGAGAGAGAGAGAGAGAGAGAGAGAGAGAGAGAGAGAGAGAGAGAGCCTGCTGCTACCACACTGTCAGCTCCTTCCTAAAAGGGTATTGGAGATTGTTCGAATGCTTTTATCACAAAACTATTCAAGCAAGCCTGCCCTAGACATAATCTCTGACTTCGCCAGAAAGTTTTGCCCACAAAATGTGTCCTAAAAGCAACAAGGGATCTTTTATCTGAACTTTCCTTTCAGACATGACAAATGCTACTTTCTAATACTTATTTAACCAAGATTGACTGAAGGGCCTAATTACATAATTTTGTACAGAGCACTGCACCAGACAATCCAGAACACAGCAAAACTAATTTCACTAAAGATAAATGCGCCGACTCGTAATTCCAAAGATGCAGTTATTTGCGGTTAAGCGAAAAATACACGACCTTGTCATACCTTGTATAGGACGCCATTTTGCCAATTTGGCAATACATGTTATCCTATGTGAACCTAAAGCGCACTAGCGTACTTTAAGCTTTTGGCTGCAGTGTACTTAGTTCATATGATGTATGCATGAATACATACTTGATATCCATTCACCGATATAAGAAAACAAGACCTTGATTTAGGTCCAAAACGCAAGTTACAACTAGTGAGAATACCACGTGCGTGATCGTTAGAATGCCATTTATTTAACGAGGAAAAAGCGAGTTGCATACGTTTTTAAACAACGAGTTGTAAGATAAAAGGTATTTAACGGACACGAACGTAATATTCTATTTCTTATCTTACCCATGCTGAAAAAAAAAGAAAAAAAAAGAGTGAGCCGAATTTACGGAGCTTATTTTTTCTCTCAAATGCATGTGTTTAAGCATAGTAAATGTATGTAGTTACATGCGTGTAAGTCTAAAACATGCTTTATACAATTAAGTTCTGGCCCTTGTTTTTTCCAACAAAAACATATTTACAGCATTCGCGCGGCAGTTATTGTACGTGTCATACACGATCCACAGCAGAAAAGACACTTTATATAATTATATATTCATATTTTTAACTGTTGACCGGCCTCGGTGGCGTCGTGGTTAGGCCATCGGTCTACAGGCTGGTAGGTACTGGGTTCAGATCCCAGTCGATGCATGGGATTTTTAATCCAGATACCGACTCCAAACCCTGAGTGAGTGCTCCGCAAGGCTCAGTGGGTAGGTGTAAAACCACTTGCACCGACCAGTGATCCATAACTGGTTCAACAAAGGCCATGGTTTGTGCTATCCTGCGGGAAGCGCAAATAAAAGATCCCTTGCTGCTAATCGGAAAGAGTAGCCCATGTAGTGGTGACAGCGGGTTTCCTCTCAAAATCTGTGTGGTCCTTAACCATAAAATGTGTTGAGTGCGTCGTTAAATAAAACATTTCTTTCTTTCTTTTCTTTTAACTGTTATTATGTTAACATTCGTTATCAACAGTAGGTACTCTGTCCCATTCCCTGTCCCGAGTTAGACCCCAGATCCTATCTGAGGCCGGACTCGGGATAGGCGTGTTCGAAACCATAGTGGTACATGGACACGTTAAACCATTTAATAATAATAATCTGTGCTATTTATTTATTTATTTTAAATCATATAGGCCATAGATTAGTACTATATATTCTGGTATGAAAATATTTAAAGTTTGTTTTGTTTAACTACACCATCAGAGCACATAATATTCTAATGTCTCATGTCTGTAAAAAAAATTCTGGAATTGTCCTAAGTCTGCAAACGGAATTCAAGTCAGTAGGAACAGCTGTCTGGCCAGACTTAATTTCCTATTTCCCACTTAAAAATAAACCAGGTATGAAAGTACGGGTAGGACTATGGATCCTAAGCTACTGATGTCCGATAGGACTACTGTTCCTAGGAACCGAGATCCGTAGGACCTCGGTTCCCACAGACCTGCGTTCCTTTTACACCGGTATCATATCTCCACGTGGCCGATTTTATCATGCGACGTTTAGGGGTTGTTAAGAATGAAAATTAACATTTCATACTTTCTCCCGACGCAGAATCCATCACACGACAGCCCCATCCCCGCCAAACTCGGATCGTATGGTATCTGACGTTATTGCGACATCGGCTTGTTTAATCTGATTTCATCATACGACATTATTTATTGCCATCGGACATAAGACTGGTAGGTACTGGGTTCGCAGTCCGGTACCGGCTCCCGCCCAGATCGACTTTTAATGACTCAGTGGGTAGGTGTAAGACAATTACACCCTCTTTTCTCTCTCACTAACAGGTAACTGAGGAGTGTGCCCAGGACAGGGTGCTTGGACCTTAATTGAATATAAGCACGAAAATAAGCTGAAATGAAAATGAATGGCAGAAATACGCGCCCTGATATATAGTCGCAGGAGGTCCTCGACAGAACTGGAATGTTGAAATGTAATTGGAACATATTATCTGCGACGGTCTGCGGCGTGTACACATTTCATGGGAACCATGGTTAAGAGTCACTTTTCTTTTTATCACGTTCGCCCATTAGCTGTCGTGATTAATGTGTTAGTTGTATAAATAGGCTACATTGTAAATACATTGCAGACAACCGTACAGGAATGATTACTTATGGTCACCCATGTTGCTATCGGTGTGTAATCTTGAGGTGATTGGGGTGGGGTGAGGACGCAGGCTGCTTTTTGGCCCGATTTAAACGAAAATGCCCGAATCTGGATAACGTTTACCGTTAAAAGGTTCTATAGGGTTGCAAACCAACCACTATGCATTTTTTTTAAACATGAATTACTATTAATATTGAAAGTAGAATGATAGAAATATATTATTTAAAAGGTTTCAGGCCAGCTCATTTTGACCAAATTCTAAGATTTGCTCCACACTGTATGTTTGTGTGTGTATTGGGGGGGGGGGGGGGGGAGGTTATGGGGCAGTCCCCCACCTCAACCCCGTGTCTTGTACGCTTATGCTTATTTAAGATTTGGATTAAATACATAAAAGTATTAGTATACACCTTTTTGTTTCTTCTTCTCAGATCATTGTTTCCACATTTAATGTAGCTTGTCTAAATGGTAAATAATGCCTTTGTTAGTTACCAAATAACACATCAGATATAATCATGATTATATGAGCTGATCTGACATGTTATGTAAGTAACAAAGGCGCGCATGTGAAAATTACTAATATATGAGCATGTTATTTAGTATTAGAGATATCTGTGTGAGGTATACGTGAAAAGAATATTAAATGTATGATTACCGTAAGCAATGTATTTATAAATGCCGTAGTGCAGAAAGGTGTATGTAAATGTATATATTTGTGTGTGTGTGTGCGAGTGTTTGTGTCTGCGTATGTGCATGTATGTGTACAAACATCTCTTCAGATTAAAAACGATTAAATGCTAATAGATTCTATGACTGCAGTCTGATTATATGCAGAACTAGCTTTTAAATTATTGACGTGTATTTTTATTCAACGAATGTTTAAAAAGTTAAATCATGTTTTGTTTAACGACACCACTAGAGCACATTGATTGATTAATTATCGGCTATTGGATGTCAAACATTGGGTAATTTTGGCATATGCATGTAGTCTAAGAGAGGAAACGCGCTATATTGTTCCATTAGTAGCTAGGGATCTTTTATATGCACCATCCCACAGACATGATAGCACACACCATGGCCTTTGATATGCCAGTCGTGGTGCACAGGCTTGATGGCGACGAGCCTCCGATTCCGATATAATCCGCGTTCAGTTTGTTAGAACCTTATATCCGCCGATTTAACAAACCCGTCCCATTCATTTCCCCCACGACTGGTATGTCAAAGGTTTTGGTATGTGCTGCCCTGGTTGTGGGGAAAGTGCATATAAAAGATTCCTTGCTGCAAATGGAACAAATGTAGCAGGTTACCTTTGAAGAGTGTATCAAAATGACAAAGATTTGACATCCAATAGCCGGGGGGGGGGGCCGGGACGTAAACCAGTGGTAAAGCGCTCGCTTGATGCGCGGTCGGTCTGGGATCGATCCCCGTCGGTGGGCCCATTGGGCTATTTTTCGTTCCAGCCAGTGCACCACGACTGGTATATCAAAGGCCGGGGTATGTACCATCCTGTATGTGGGATGTTGCATATAAAAGATCCCTTACTGCTAATCGAAAAGAGTAGCTTATGAAGTGGCGACAGCGGGTTTCCTCCCTCAATATCTGTGTGGTCCTTAACCATAATGTCTGACGCCATATAACCGTAAATAAACTGTGTTGGGTGCGTCGTTAAATAAAATATTCCCTTCCAATAGCCGATTATTAATTCAATGTGCTCTAGTGGTATCGTTAAACAAATCAAACTTTATAAACTTTCCTTTCCTTGTGTCGACCTTGTAGCTGTCCTCCAAATCACCAGACGTTATCATTGGGAAAAATAGATCAGGCCAGGGTTTATTATTATTAATGGATATCGCGTGTTAAGTAAACATCTATCTCCTAGGTGTGTTAGCGCTGGTTAAATAAAATAAAGATAAGTTTATATGAATGGATATGGATATCGCGTGTTAAGTAAACGTCAATCTACAAGGAGTGTTATAGCGGTTAAAATAAAATAAAAAATAAGACGGAGAGGGATGGCAAGATGTGTTTGGCCTCGCTGGCTGATAGGCACTGGGTTCGTACCCCGTTACCAGCTCTCACTCAGGGCGAGTTTTCACGAGTCGGAGGAGGGTTGTGTAAAACCACTACATCGATTTCTAGCTCACTAACCATTCATAAGTCTCCATCAACCCACTGTCCTGAACAAACAGCCCAAGTGGCGGATCCAGAAAATCCATTTAGGGGACACCAGTGACATGTGGCCGAAGGCGACAAACGTTCCCAAAGGAATTCATCGGATTCTCCAACGTCAAAAAATTAAAAAATAAGATAAAAATATAATTGTCGCAAAATTTAGGGGGAAGGGCGTGCCCCTGCCCCTCCCCCAAATTCCACCACTGAGCCCCGATAGCTGAGGTGCGTTTTTAGAACAGCACGCTTAAACTTTAATTGGATATAAGCACGAAAATCAAGTTAAAATAAAAATAAAACGTAAGCTATTTCTAAAGTCGTGTATACACGATCAATATTACTATACAATATTTCGATATTGATATATTATTGACAGTTTATAGGTGTTACTGACGATTGCGCAAACCATTAAACAAATCGAAACGGGTTATTTCTTTTAATTTACGATTGCGCAATACAATCATAGTTTCTATGGATGTCCAAGAGTTCTCGCCTCTTCAACGGGCGAAACACTAGGAGTACAAGTAAATACATTATTGCGCAGTGTTAATGATCCGTTGGTGGCCGACAGATTTTGACGCAATATTGATGTTGGTATAATATTATTGAGTCGATACTATTGATCGTGTATAGATTTGAAGAGTGGACGAATGGATTATCACTGGCGGGTCCAGTGGGTAATCATAGGGTCCCGCGACCCCCGATTTCACTCCTAATAGCATAAGCGTACGGGCTCTCATCTTTGTAGAGTGGCTGTCTGTGTGTGTCTGTGTGTGTGTGTGTGTGTGTGTGTGTGTGTGTGTGTGTCAGCGTGTGTGTGTGTGTGGGGGGGGGGGGGTATGTGTCTCTGTGTGTGTGTCTCTGTGTGTGTGTGTGTGTGTGTGTGTGTGTGTGTGTGTGTGTCAGCGTGTGTGTGTGTGTGTGTGTGAGCGTGTGTGTGTGGGGGGGGTCTGTGTCTGTGTGTGTGTGTGTGTGTCAGCGTGTGTGTGTGTGGGGGGGGTCTGTGTCTGTGTGTGTGTGTGTGTGTGTGTGTGTGTGTGTGTGTGTGTGTGTTGGTATGTGTGCGTGTGTGTGTGTTAGTGGCGAGAATTTGAGAAAAAAATAGGTGAACCCTTAAAATCTTTCAGACCATCAGGTCAACAGAAGGTCATGATAGTGGAATGAGAAAAAGAAACAAATCAATGTTCAGCGACACTTCGGAACACAAGGATTACCACTAATGTTTAGGTAGAATGCTGGCAATGCATGGTAAAAAGGTCTCAGGTTGGCACATTTTACTCGAATATTTCTCTTTCGTTTATGCCCTAATTTGCGGATTTGCTCCAGCAGTGGGGGGGGGGGGGCAGTTGCCAACCCCTATCCCCTTGCCCACACCCACCCACACCCGCCTATCAGGGTCCCGGCTCGTTTGACGTAGGCGAATTCAACTTGCTCTTTTTTTAAAAACATGTGACCCCTCTTTACAAAATCATTGATCCTCCTCTGATTAATTATTATGAAAGAAATTAACCAGAATGGATGCATGGATTAAGAAATATGAATGAAAGAATTGGGTGGCTTAGCGAACGAACAAACGAATTGATTTACAGACGACCTACAGACACGGACGGACGGACGGACAAACTGCGTCTCGTACATTGATTCCGTGCAGACACTGAAAATATCCCAATCGCCCGTGCTAATGATTTGATTTAGTTGGTGGTGTTGTAATCGAGTAGGCCATGAAGATGTAACACTGACATTTGCGAAGATCCTGCAGATTATAACAGCCATTAGTTCTGACAAACGACGTGCTAGTTGGTATTCAGCGAGAACCCCAGCGCCAGACCACTGGCTTAAGGTGCGCTTTCGCCGAGTGACTTGTAGACACGATTTGTAAGTTGACGATCGAGTTGTATAGCGAGCACTGGGCATCAGTGGAGTGTTTTCCAACAAAAAAAGCTCGAAAATGTTTTTTTTCTCTCTCTTTAAAAGTGCCTATTTCGTCCTGTCCAGTTGGGAAAGGATTCTTTGTCATGCTAGTGCGTTTTCAATTCCCTCATTCGCATATCATGAGCTCATCCTGTTCTGATTATTCACAGCCATAATTTTGCGAAATGTCAATATCACAATATTGCCGCTTTAAAACGAAACCAGTTCAGTGCACGGCACAAATAACTTTTTATCATTTGCATACGAACTCTGACCCTCACCGGTTCCAAATCTCTATGGCACAGCTGGCGCTCAGATCTCCTATCGCGCAGTCTTCACCATATACTTTTAACAAGAAAAGTGTGAGGACGCACACAAAAAAACCGGCAGTCGACACAACGTACGACATAAAATTTAATGAACAGTGGAAAAACTCAAAAACTTGCATAAAGATTTATATTAAATGTTTGAAGATGTTCTGGAAGAAGCCATCATCAATCTTGACGACAGTGACATCGGTCGCGTGATTCTTCACCACGATTCACTCAATTCACCAATCGTTGTACCTTTACAACCATTGGCCGATCTGAATGCCGACGTCATCTTGGCTTACATCGAAAAAGTCTTGCAAAGCCACGAAGATTTGCCATTGGATGGATCCTTCAGCATTCAGGTCAACACCATTCAAATTCCGAGAGGTTGCCATCGTCTTCTTTCAGAATATCTTCAAACTCCAAAGCAAAAATAGATCTCGTTCACAGACCTTTCGGCAAGCGAATGACGCTACTAACAAAACACCCCCTTTTATATTTACTACTCCTACTAGTTTATTACAGTTTCTTTATACTTAATTACTAATTATTTTAAGCTAGATACGATCCTGATTCATCAAATGTTTCCCATTCCGACTGATATATCGAAGGCTGACCTGTCTGTGAGAAAAGTGCCTATAAAATATTCCTTGCTGCTAATGGGGAAAAAGATCCCTTGCTGCGTTAGAAAAAAATGCAGCGGGTTTCCTCTGAAGACTATATGTCAGAATTACCACATGTTTGACATTCAATAGCCGATGATGAATAAATCATTGTGCTTTAATGGAAGGAAGGAAATGGTGTATTTAACGACGCACTCAACACATTTTAGTTATGGTTATATGACGTCAGACATATGTTTAAGGGCCTCGGGGATATTAAGAGAAGATACCCGCTGTCGCCACTTCATGGGCTACTCCTTTTGATTAGCAGCAAGGGA
>NC_054701.1:64718984-64733984 GCF_016097555.1 Gigantopelta aegis | reverse complement strand
AAAAAAAAAAAAATAATAATAAATAAATAAATACTAGTAAATAAATTTAAAAAAATTTAATAATAATAAAAATAATAATAATAATAATAATTTAAAAAATAATAATAATATAATAATAATAATAATAAGAAGAAGAAGAAGAAGAAGAAGAAGAAGAAGAAGAAGAAGAAGAAGAAGAAGAAGAAATATGTATAATAAGTTTATAATTATTAAAAACCCAATAACAATAACAACAAAAGCAAAGAAACAAACAAACGATGTTTTTCTTTTTATTTCAGGGGCGGATTAAGACTATGTTAAATGGGTGATTTTTTTTGGGGGGGTGGAAAGTTAGTGGGTTGTTTTTTGGTTTTTTTTAAACCATTAACCTAAATGTTGTCAGTAAATTTCCACAACTAATATTCCAGTTAGTTCCTGACATGGGTTATTTGCAGATACAGCATAGGTTTTGTATTGCATCAGCCTGGCTATCTTGTACTTTTATGGAAACAATATAGGTTTTACATGGGAACATCATAACTTTCTTCTGAGAATACCATTCTCTTTTTTACTGGAATTCTTACGGGATCACCAAAGCTTTTGTGAGCGAACAACATCCTATTGTAGGATAAAAACATCTTTTCACGAAGACAGCGTGGCTTTCTTATTATATAAGTAAAAAATATTTTGCTTTTGGAAACAACAAACGGTTTTCTGTAGTATTAAAGGGACATTCCTGAGCCTACTGCAATTTTCAAGACGTTCTCGACTAACAGAGACTGTTTACTAATTGTAATTACATATCACATTTTTGTTTTCTGCGTAAAATACTAGTGGATGTATATTAAACATATTTCTGATCGTTCTAATATTTGTACTAGTTTAAATTTCATTTTATTTCCTAAAATATTTTTTTCGTGCGTATGAAATTATTTGAAGACAAAATCCAGTTTGGGCTCTTTACAAATATTAAGACGACCAGAAACACATTGAATATACAGACACTGATATTCTAAACAAGAAAATATATTTAGTATGCAAGTTTAATCGTAGAACTATTTTATTAGTCCGAAACATCTTACAATGCAGCAGTCTCAGAAATCTCCCTTTAACATAGCGTTTTTGGAATACAAAATAATATCTTGTATACTATATAAAATGTAGAGACGCGTGTGCTACTTTAAAAGTTACTTCTACTAGCAACATGTTAAGCTATTTAAGATGTGCAGTATCAAATGCACTTATCACTTTAATCATATCCGTTCGGTCGGTTAAACACTAGACCTCATTTAAACGTGGGGCAAAACGTAGCCCAGTGATACAAACCGGCCTCGGTGGCGTCGTGGTTAGGCCATCGGTCTACAGGCTGGTAGGTACTGGGTTCGGTTCCCAGTCGAGGCATGGGATTTTTAATCCAAATACCGACTCCAAACCCTGAGTGAGTGCTCCGCAAGGCTCAATGGGTAGGTGTAAACCACTTGCACCGACCAGTGATCCATAACTGGTTCAACAAAGGCCATGGTTTGTGCTATCCTGCCTATGAGAAGCGCAAATAAAAGATCCCTTGCTGCTAATCGGAAAGAGTAGCCCATGTAGTGGCGACAGCGGGTTTCCTCTCAAAATCTGTGTGGTCCTTAACCATATGTCTGACGCCATATAATCGTAAATAAAATGTGTTGAGTGCGTCGTTAAATAAAACATTTCCTTCCTTCTTTCTTTAGCCCAGTGATACAGCGCTCGCTTGATGCGCGGTCGGTTTGGGATCGATCCCTGTCAGTGGGCCCATTGGGCTATTTCTCGCTCCAGCCAGTGCACCACGACTGGTACATTAAAGGCCGTAGTATGTGCTATCCTGTCTATGGGATGGTGCATATAAAAGATCCCTTGCTGTTAATCGAAAAGAGTAGCCATGAAGTGGCGACAGCGGGTTTCATCTCTCAATATCTGTGTAGTCCTTAACCATATGTCCGACGCCATATAACCGTAAATAAAATGTGTTGAGTGCGTCGTTAGATAAAACATTTCCTTTCATTTCATTTAAACGTATTTTAAGGTTACACACCACTATTAATTACTCCATGCAGTTCAAAATACAATTTCTATTAAAAATACAACACTATTGAGAGGATCATATGACTACTAATTTTAGTGATTTCTCTCAAGTACCGTGTAAAAAAAATCAACACAGGTCGACCACAAAAAAATTTCTTGTGTGTGTGTGTGTGTTTGTTGTGGTTTGTGTGTGTGTGTGTTTGGTGTGTTTGTTCCTTTGTTTATGTGTATGTGTAGTGTGTTACGTGTTGTGTGTTATGTCGTGCTTGGTGTGTGTTTGTCACTATAGGTGATCGATTTTATGTGTGATTTTTTTTTGTGATAGTTGTCCTAGCTGGTGTGTGTTGCTTGTGTGGGCGTTTTGTCTGTGTGTTGTGTACGTCTGTGTGTGGTGTGTGTGGTGTCTGTCTGTGGTTGTGTGTTGTTACGTGTGTGTGTGATGGGTGTGTTGTGTGTCCTGTGTTTGGGTGTGTGTATGGTGGTGTGGGCTGTTTTGTGGTGTGGTGTATGTGTCTGTGGTGTCATTTGTTGGTCATTTGTCACACTTGTGTGTGTGTGGTGTGGTTGTGTGTGTGTGGTTTGTGTGTCTTGGGGGTGTTTGTGGTGTGTGTGTGTGTTTGTGTTTTGTTTGTCTGTAATGGTATCACTTTTGGCGGTGTGTTTGTGTGTTGTGGTGTGTTATATGGATGTGTGTTTTTGTGTCGTTTTCGTTTGTGTGTTAGCTGTGGGTTTGGGTGGATTATGTGTGTGGTGTGCGACTTGTATTGTTCTGGATTATGTGTGCTGTGTGTGTGTGGCTTTGTGTCTGCTGTGTGGGTTGTGTGTGTCGTGTTTGTGTATGTTTGGTTTGTATGTGTGTGTGTGTGTGTATGTCTTTGTGTGTTGTGGTTTGTGTGTTCTGTGTGTGTGTGTAATGTGTGTGGGTCTGTGTTTGTGTGTGTTTGTGTTTGTTGTGTGTGTGTGTGTGTAGCGTTTCTGTGTGTGTATGTATGGTGTGTGTAGTGTTGTATGTGTGTGTTGTCATGTATGTGTGTGTATAGTGTGCTGTTTTGTGTCTGCTGTGTGTGTGTTTGTGTATTGTGTGTGTGGTGTTTGTGGTATGTGTGTGTTGTGTGTATTGTGTGCAGGTGTGTGTGGCTGTCTGGGTGCCGTCATGTGTGTGTGTTCTGTTGTGTGTGTGTGTATGTGGTTTGTTGTGTGTGTGTGTTGTGTGTTTGTGTACTGTGTGTGTGGGTTTGTGGATGTGTGTGTATGTGTGCATGTGTGTGTGTGTATTTGTGTTTGTGTGTGTATGTGTTGTGTGTGTTTGGTATGTGGCGGATGTGTGTGTGTATGTGTGTGTTTGTGTATGTGTGTGGGTATGTATTTCATGTGTTTGGGTGTGTATGTGTGTGTGTGGGTTGTGTATGGATGAGTATGTAGTGTGCGGGTGGGCATTTGGGTTGTGTGTGTGTGTGTGTGGTATGTGTGTGTGGTATGTGGTTGTGTGTGTATGTTTTGTGTTGTATTGGTGTGTGTGGTCTGTATGTTATGTGGTGTATGTGGTATGGACTGTGGTGGTGTGTGGTGTGTCCTGGTGTCCCTTGTGTATGTGTGTGTGTGTGTATTTGGGTGTTGTCTGGTGTGTATGTGTAGTTGTGTGTGTGTATGATGTGTGTGTGGTCATGTGTGTGTGTTGTGTGTGGTGTGTGCCTTATCTTGATGTCTGGGGTGGTAATTATGACTCGTTGTCATCAGAGGAGACTCTAACAATAAAGCAAACAACAAAATGAGAGGCGAGAGTAGATAGAGGAGAAGAGAGAGGAGCTGATCGAGAAGAGATGAGAGATGACGAGAGAGGAGAGAGAGAGAGTAGAGGCGATTCTCTCTCTCTCCTCTCTCGAGAGAGAGAGAGCTCTCTTGTGGTGGGGGAGAAACTTGAGAATAAACAGATTCGAGACAAGACAGGCAGCGTGTTGTATAAAATATTTATATATATTCTGATGGCCTGCTTACTACTACTACTTAGAAGACATGTAATTTATAGGACCTTTCCTTTACTATATTTACTTTTCCTACAGACAGCACATCACATACACCCAATGCTTTTTGATTGTACATTTGTAAAACGTACCAATCACGGAGCAACTGGTTCGAAAGGGGAACTGCCCATAGAGTCTTGCACCTGCCATCGTTAGAGCTAAACGCCCCTACTGGTAATGAAAATTAAGCCTGAAAGTGTTAAAAATAAACAGATCCCTGTGGGTCGATGATCACACGTAGTTCGGCTGCAGTTGTTTTGGCTACATGTCTAATGAATGACGTAATTATTGTCTCGCATATTCACGGCACGCGATATGGCAATAACGCCAGAGAATATCTGGATAGCGGAATGATAACCTTGATGTTTGGTTTTGCCAAATTTAAAGGGACAGACCCTAGTTTCAACCCCATAAAAATTAACACTAAGTTTAATTAATCTACAAACCTGGTAACACATTTGGATCATTAATGTATAAGTATAACTGAGCTGAAAATGAGTCTGTGACTTTGAAATGGTGAAATACCCTCTAAAAATAGACTAGAAACTCGACTCCATAGAACGTGTACTTCTCAGAAGCAAGTGCATTTTGTTGTAATTAACAAACACCGATGCGAGAAAAAGACTTCCGCATGATTTGTATATTTATTAAAAACACGCATGGATGACCAAAAACACTTAAGGGAATGAGTACGGAAATAGGGGGTTGGATAATCAAAAACGGAAGCGTTAAAATATAAGTAAAAGTCTATGATTTCACAAAGTGGTTTATCCAAAAACGCTTTTTTTTAATCCCTTTAAAAAAACATCATGCCTCAATGTTTTAAAACTGGAGGTTATGTCCCTTTACCATATGCTTGTGCCACAGGTCTGTAGGGTGGCTTTCCGTGTGCTGGTCCCCTCCTTTTTGAGTATATTAGAGATATTCACTCTGCGTGCGAAATCGCCAAAAAAATACAAACCACAGAAATTTAAAGTCGCAATCTCGAATATACTTATATATATTTTTTTTAATTATTATTTGATTATTTAATATAAATCTTCCACATTGTTTTTATTACCGTTACATATTTATTCTTGAATGAATTATTAACCGTTTCAGTACTTTGAACAGTGTGGTGAGTCTGGAGATCTTTCCAGTGTTTGACATTCGTAGAAGAAGTGCCGGGACGTAGCCCAGTAGTACAGCGTTCGCTTGATGCGCGGTCGGCCTGAGATCGATCCCCGTCGGTGGGCCCATTGGGCTATTTCTCGCTCCAGCCAGTGCACCACGACTGGTTAATCAAAGGATAAAATATCCATTGCTGCTAATCGAAAAGAGTAGCCCATGAAGTGGCGACAGCGGGTTTCCTCTCTCAATATCTGTGTGGTCCTTAACCATATGTCTGACGCCATATAACCGTAAATAAAATGTGTTGAGTGCGTCGTTAAATAAAACATTTCCTTCCTTCCTTCATAGAAGAAAGACCCTGCTCGATATTTACCATCGTCTAACTTATTCTCGTCTTTATAACTTTAAAATATATGAAGATTCAAGCACGCAGTACTTGGCACATAAACCAGCCTGTTTGGGCTGTCTGCCTAGAACTGGTGTTATTAAGATGTTGGTGTGCCAGGAAACCCGCTGCCGTCACATGGCCGCTCTCATTATCGACTAGCAGCAAGAGATCTTTTTTATGCATATTCCCACAGACATGAAACATATTCCAGCTCATTTTTATTTTAAATTTAATTTTCTGCTTTTATCTTACACACTGTTATAAAAGCACATTGACCTTAGCGAGCGCACCAGTTATCTGGATTGATTACCCAAAACACATAAGCGTACGAGACGGGGGGTGGGGGGGGGGGGGGGGGGGGGGGACAACAGCTCACCAACTGCTGGAGAAAAACCTCAAATTCGGGCAAAAAATTATACAGATATTCGGGCAAAATATGCTAACCTGAGAACCTTTTTACCATGTATTTCCATCATTCTACCCTCAAAATTTGTTGCAGTCCGTGTACAAATGCGTAGTGATTCGTTTGCAACCCTATAATAGCTGTGTGGTAGTAATTCTAATGTGAAAACATTGTATTATCCAGATACGGGCATTTTCGTTTAATTCGGACAAAAGCCCCCCCCCCCCCCCCTTACAAAAACCGAAGCACGTACGCCTATGCCAGAACAAGTGTTAACCACTGCGTTATTGAGTTTACAACCCCTCATCCCCCACCACCCATCCCCACTCATCCCCACAGAGAAAAACAAAAGAGGAGAATTTTCTTTTCATAATTTATATTTTAAGCTGAAAAGACAAAAAAAGGTACGTGTCTCACAGTATGACTTAACATTAACGATTTTATTATATGATTAGCTAGACATCGCTAATAGAGAGATTCATAATTTATATTTTCAGCTGAGACAACAATAAAGGTACGTTTCTAACAGTATAACTTACATTAACGATTTTATTATATAACCAATGAAGCTCATAAACAAAAACAAAATATCAGTTCTAAGATGTCGGAATAAACACTCACATTCTACCCCACCCACCACACTCCAAAATCCGCGCCTAAATGCTTCATAATAGCCATCGAAATCTCTCCTTTTAACCTCCACCGCGACTTGTGTGAAATGCAAAGGTGTGAATGCAAGACCAACCGATAAATTCCTATTCAAGGACGTTGATTGTATCGGTCGAGGCAATTTCCGTCTCCCACGAAGCACACGGAGATTCATTGAGTACTGTCTTATCTGTTTTCTCTACACGAGGTAGATAGATGTGTATGTGTGTGTGTTCATGTGCCTTCCACGGGACTATTTGACGTAGGCGCTTGCGTCAGACTCTGGAGTAAGAAATGGGCCAGTATAAGCAGTGCAGTCAATAAGTACGGCATAATAATAATAATAATAATAATAATAATAATATATATATATATATATATGTTCGTGTACTTTTACATAATACTAGTGTGAGGTTTAATAGTCAGTACAAGGAGAGTGGGACGTAGCCCAGTGGTAGAGCTCTCGCTTGGTGCGCGGTCGATCTAGGGTCGATCCTCGTCGGTGGGCCCATTAGGCTATTTCTCGTTTAAGTCCTAACTGGTATATCAAAGGTCGTGGTATGTGCTATCGTGTCCCTGTGAATGTGCATATAAAAGATCCCTTGCTACTAATGGGGAAATGTAACTGGTGCACTGGCTGGAACGAGACATAGCCTCCGGCAAGCACCCCCCCCCCCCCCCCCCCCCCCCCTGTATGGATAGAGGCACGAAAATAAAATTACCTCAGTCTCAATAAGAACAAAAAAATATCTTGTTGCTGCTTGCACTTGTTGATCTCTTGTTGCTGCTGCGGGTTTCCTCTATGACACTCCCTTTAGATCAAGTGACAAAACAAACATAATAATTGTGTTAGATATCACACAGGTGTAGTTTACAATGTCTTGAGATGTGTCGTTAAACGCATATTGCTTTTCTCTTCTTTAGTATTGGCCGTAATGTCGTGGTGTAAATAACATATTATGCCGCGGCGTCATTAAACAACTACATTATTTTCTTTCCCCTAAGTGACAATGGTAGGTTTCTTCTCTAATACACCATACCAAAATTTGCAGTTGCCGTACGCGAGACACCTAATTAAATAGCATCTGATTAACGAGTGTTCTGAAGTGTCGTTGAACATTAATTTGTTTCTTTTTTTCATTCAATTATCAGAATTAATTGATCTTCTGTTGACCCGATGGTCTCAAGATTTTAAGGGTCCACTTTTTTTTTTCGAATTCTCGCCACTAACACACACAAGTATACATACCAACACACACACGCTCACACATACACACACACACACACTCACATACACACACACACACAGAGAGAGAGAGAGAGAGAGAGAGAGAGAGAGAGAGAGAGAGAGAGAGAGAGAGAGAGAGAGAGAGAGAGAGAATGAGAGAGAGAGACTCTCCAAACAGACACACACACACACAGACACACATACCAACACACACACACACATACACACGAACACACGCGCATACACACAGAGAGAGAGGAGAGACACACACACACAGACAGACACAGCTACATACACACACACACACACAGAGAAGAGAGAGAGAGAGAGAGAGAGAGAGACACACATACACACACACACATACATACACACATACACACATACACGTACACACACATATACACACATGCATACACACACACACACAGACACACACAGACACACACACACACACACACATACACACACTCTCACACACACATATACACACAGGAACACACACACACACACACACAGACACACACGCATACACACATACACAGACAGACACACATAGACAAACACACACACACACACACACACACACACATCACACACACAACACACACACACACACACACACACACACACACTATAAAGAATCCTAGATTCGCCATAGCTATTATTACACATAACTTCCACGAGCTAATGCTGAAAGTGTACTGAAACAAATATCTTCTTCTGTTAAAGCGCTTTTATCTGCTCGGTATAATGGGTTTATTTTGTACTCATATCCAGCGATACTCGATATGACGGAATGCGGTACATTCGTCTGCATGTCGAATTTTAAAAATACTTACTTTGTAATTCTGTCTGATGAGAAACGCCAGTTATCGGTGGTTGCACTCTCGTGGAACGCTTTAACACACGATACAGTCATAGTTAAAAGCGAGTTGTTAAAGTTCGACTGGCTATTACGATTTTAAAAAACCCCACGACATTCTATTAGTGTAGTAACTTTTAACACAGAGTACAATTTAACGTTAAACGGAAAATTTCAAGTGTTGGAACACTGTTGGTACATACTGACAGTTTAAACAAATAAAAAACCCAAAACAAATGAGATAGAGAGAGAGAGAGAGAGAGAGAGAGAGGAAGAGAGAGAGAGAGAGAGAGAGAGAGAGAGAGAGAGAGAGAGAGAGAGAGAGAGAGAGGGGGGGGCGTGGGGGGGGGAGAGAGAGAGGAAAGAGACAGAGGCAGACAGAGAGACAGAGAGAGAGACACCGAGACACCGAGAGAGAGAGAGAGAGAGAGAGAGAGAGAGAGAGAGAAGAGAGAGAGAGAGAGAGAGAGAGGGAGAGAAGAGAGAGAGAGGAAGAGAGGAGGAGAGAGAGAGGGAGAGAGATAGGTGGAGAGAGAGATAGGTGGAGAGAGATAAAGAGACAGAGAGAGATACAAAGGGAGGGAGAGAGAGAGGGGGAGAGAGTGGAAAGAGACAGAGAGAGGGGAGAGAGAGACAGAGGGATGGAGAGGAGAGAGAGAGAGAGAGAGAGAGAGAGAGAGAGAGAGAGAGAGAGAGAGAGAGAGAGAGAGAGAGAGAGAGACAGAGAGAGGGAGAGACAGACAGAGGGAGAGACAGAGGGAGAGAGAGGGGAGGAGAGAGTTTTAACGGTTCGGTGAGGAAATGCACTGCTACTTCAACCACCTTCTCCCATTAACAATCACCCGGACAGACAGCCAATACAGCCGATATATGTGTGACATGAGAGAGTGCTTGAATGTCAGTAGGATATAACCAGGAATATTTTAGTTTAAAAAATAAAATACCCTTATTTCACTACGTCTCGTCACTGTACTCGTTCACATCACAAACATATTGTGATAGAATTACATTCCTGATGCAGCAGGCACTTGTGTCAGATACATAGCTACTGATATTGGAGGCTCCATATCAATAAACGTGCTTAAGTCAGCGTATCATACTTATCTTCTGACGCCATATAACCGTAAATAAAATGTGTTGAGTGCGTCGTTAAATAAAACATTTCATACTTATCTACCAACTTAAAATTCGGAGCCATACTACGTACTTTAAAAACCTGGACATGGAGTGTGCGCCAAGAGGTATAAACGGACATGATTAAACGAAGTGCTTTCGATACAGTGCATCTTTAATAATTTATGCTAAAAGTAGCGCTTAAAGTATTTTATAAAGAGAGCAATATATTATGCCTTTTAAAAAAAAAAATCTCCATTAAGTCTATGTTGATCCAACATAAAACATGTTGTTGCCAGATATCAAAGAAAATCAATGTTTTAACGCTTTATAGGGATGCAGCAATTACGAGTAGTTGAATATAGTTTATTTGCTACGACAAATCGTGAGAAAATTTACATTGAATAGATCGTAACTTCAAATCGCACAGTGTGACCGTGCCTTACGTTCAAGGTTTAAGATATTGCATTTCAAGGCTCAAAATTCACTTCTTTTTTTATTTCAGTGGGAAGCGGTCTTCGGTTCTAAAATTTTAATCTGGAAGCCACTGCTAGAAACAGATAATCAATTCTAGCCTACAGGTATTGATATAACCTTTCGTGTAAATTTTAAACTGAGTACACAATGCCAGTGTTAAAGGGACATTCCTGAGTTTGCTGCAATTTTTAAGATGTTATCGACTAACCGAGACTGTTTAACGATTGTAATTACATATCAAATATATTTTCCTGCATAACATATTAGTGGCTGTATATTAAACGTGTTTCTGATCGTTCTAATATTTGTACTAGGTTAAATTTCATTTTATTTCCTACAATATAGAATTAAATGCATATGGTGTATTTTCAGCGGCAAGTGCCTCTTGCTCCTTGTAAAATTCGAGCCCTGCATTTAGTAGCTCTACTGTGGGTTTGTTTTATCCATTAGTTAACGTTCCATTCTTTATACGCAAGCGCAGTAATGAGCCGTGTCAGTAATGAATACTCCATTGTGGTTTTTACTGTCTGAACCAAAACTTAATTTTATTACAGCCAAAACCTGCTGTTTAACTCTACAGAGACATAGAGACTTTTTTTTCTTTTTTTTTGGATTAATTTGTATGTTTCATTTATTGTCAAAAGCTTATTTTAATACTACGATGACGTATCCATATGTACATGTATTAGTATTAATATCTTTGGTTTTTAAATTTAGTATAAATGTGAATATTTGCATGTTTATTGTATATATCGTCTCTCATATTGTAATTCCCTATGGAATGGCTTATGTACTTTTATATGTTTATTTTAAGTGTAATTATGTTGTATATGAGGTGAGACGTAAATAAAGATAGTTGTCTGTCTATCTGTCTGTGTTTTCCCTTCTTTTCTGTTCTTAGGGTGTGCTTTTTTCTGTCGTTGTGCGCACCGCAGTACTTTTTGTGCAGTACCGAAAATCGTACTGAAATCAAGAGTAATAAACGATCGTATTCGTGGTGTTAAATAAATTATTTCGAATAATTATATAAGAAAGAAAGTTTTAAATACCAAAGTTAATAAATGTTTGTGTTCTTAAAGTGATCTTAAATAGTCCTTGTATCCTGACTGGAAACCATACGTATAAAATTTAGAAGTATAAAAACTGTAGCAAAGTGTCTATTTAAAGTTTTCTGTCAGATATTTCTATTAAAAATTTAAAATGTGTTGTCAGATTAGACAGTGTTGGTGCTACGCTGTCCTCCGTGGACCATATACTCTGACATTGCACACATACACATACACACGCACACATACACATACATATATATATACACACATACACCACATCACACCACACCACACCACACATGACATACACACATAAGCGCACACGTACACGCTTACGCACACGCACACGCACAAGCACACAAGCATAGGCATACGCACGCACACGCACACGCACACGCACACGCACACGCACACACACACATACACCACATCACACCACACCACACATCACCACAACACAACACACATGACATACACAAGCAAACATACACAATACACTACGCCGCACACACCACACACACACCACACACACCACACACACACCACATTACACCACACACACACGACATGCACAAGCACATCACATACTACGCCACATACCACACACACAAACACAGATACACACACACACATACACACCACACACACCACACCACACACACACGACATGCACAAGCAAACACACATCACACACACTACGCCAGACACCACACACATAAACACAGATACACAAACAGACACACATACACACACACACACTGAAACACACACAAATACACACACAACACAGATAAACACACACACATACACACACACACACACACACAAACACAGATACACAAACAGACACACATACACACACACACACTGAAACACACACAAATACACACACACAACACAGATAAACACACACACACACACCACACACACACCACACCCACCACACACACACACCACACGCACACCACACACACACACCACACACACACCACACACACACACACACACACACACACACACACACACACACAAACACAGATACACAAACACACACCACACCACACACACACGACATGCACAAGCAAACACACATCACACACTACGCCAGACACCACACACATAAACACAGATACACAAACAGACACACACACACACACTGAAACACACACAAATACACACACGACACAGATAAACACACACATACACCACACACACACACCACACACACACACACACACACCACCACACACACGACATGTACAAGCAAACACACATCACACACACTACGCCAGACACCACACACATAAACACAGATACACACATACACACACACACACAGATACACACATACACACACACATACACACACACACACACACAAACACAGATACACAAACAGACACACATACACACACACACACACACTGAAACACACACAAATACACACACACAACACAGATAAACACACACCAAACACACACACACCACACACACACCACACACACCACACACACACCACACACACACACACCACACACATACACCACACACACACACACACACAAACAAACACAGATACACAAACAGACACACATACACACACACACACACACACACACTGAAACACACAAATACACACACACAACACAGATAAACACACACACACACACACACACACACACCACACACACACACCACACACACACCACACGCACACACCACGCACACACACACACACACACACACACACACACACACACACCACACACACACACACACACACCACACACACACACACCACACACACACACACCACACACACACTCGCATGTACGTAGCACATATAGCATCCATGTGAACATTATATTCACTAACAAACCAGAGACACACATACACAAACACAAACACACATAGACACACACAGACACACACACACACAACACAAACACACACACACACACACACACACACACACACACACAACATGTACGTAGTGCACACATAGTATCCATTTGGGCATTATATTTACTAACAAACCAGGGAGAGACACACATACACAAACACACATAGACACACACACACAAACAAACACAACATGTACGTAGTGCACACATAATATCCATATGAGCATTATTTTCACTAACAAACCATACATGTATAGAACATGTCCCTGGTTCGTGTTGAGCTACATATCTTTTGTTTACTATGATGTAATTTATTTATACATTAAACCAACAAATGAACGGGGAAGAAATAATTCATTCCACAATCCATTATTATTACTACCAGGAAGTACATTAATAACCGAGGACGGATACAAAGGCAGCGGATCCCATACATGCTCTACTTGTGTCCTTTCCATCCGACACATAACCTCACCAAAACGAAACAGAAATGCTGTGTACAGACTGTTTTATTGTTATTATTAAACAGGGCCTTAGCTAATATTGTTCAAGGGGTGGGTGGTGGGGGTTAGGACGGATATTTTTGACGCACGTTTCATGCTGAAATAGCTTTTAATGAATAAAATAATGGAAAGAAAGAAAGAAATGTTTTATTTAATGACGCACTCAACACATTTTATTTACGGTTGTATGGCGTCGGGCATATGGTTAAGGACCACACAGATATTGAGAGAGGAAACTCGCTGTCGCCACTTCATGGGCTACTCTTGTCGATTAGCAGCAAGGGATCTTTTATATGCACCACCCCACAGACAGGATAGTACATACCACGGCCTTTGTTACACGATTAAACCTTTTCGGTGGAACACACCCCCCCCCCCCCCCCCCCCCCCGTCCTAACCAGTCTCCCACGAATGGTATATTAAAGGCCGTTGTATGCATGTGCTGTCTCGTTCTGTCTGTGTGAAGGTGCGTATAAAATATCTTTTGTTACTAATGGGAAAATGTAACGGATTTTCCTCTGTAGGCTACGTGTCAGAATTATCAAATGTCTGACATTCAATAGCCGATGATTAATTAATCAAAGTGCTCGATATAGAAAACGAACATTATTAAAAAAAAATGTTTAAATGCAAGTTGTATCGATATAGAAAACGAACATTAACTTTTTAAGCGTTTAAATGGAACTCATAAATCAATATAACCTTTTTTTTTAGAACATGTTATAACAGAATGGCTATATTTCTAACCTTAGTATTAGTTATTAGTAGGAAGGCTTTTTCTTTATTTAGTTTAGTTTTTTGTTTGTTTGTTTGTTTGTTGTTGTTGTTGTGGGTTTTTTTTTTTTTTTTTTTTTTTTTTTTTGGGGGGGGGGGGGGGGGGGGTCATACCACTGCCACCTTTTTTTTTTCTCCTTTGAATTCCATTTCATTTGTTTCCGAACTGGCAGCACCTCCTAATTTTCAACTTCTTTCGATATCCAACTCCACATTCTAGTCCTTGTCTCTCCAACCGCGACGGGTGCTTGTCTCTCGTGCTAGCACATACCACATACTTTGATGTATAAGTCGTGGAGCACCGATTGGAATGGGGAAAATGACAATGGATCTGTTACTCTGATGGGAATCGAACCTAAGTCCCATCGCACATCGGACGAACATTTTTATCGATAAGCTAAATCGCGCTCTTTTGTTTGCTTAATAGGATAATGATTGGACCCCACGTCCCACTTCTAACCTCAGGTCAGGTCAGGTCAGGTCATAGGG